>NW_026852976.1:0-9867 GCF_026571515.1 Ruditapes philippinarum
AACAGGCAGGAAAATAAATATGTTCGGTATCCGCATTGACTCTAAACAAGTGAGCAGTTCAACTACTTAATAGATGAAGATCAGTCTATAGGTATGTTAACTATTAACCAAATTTACTTAGAAACGTATATCATGACAGAATAGGATATGTGATTGGATTTTGGTAAATATGGGTTATTTCATGCACGTGCAGGCATATTGTCGTCCTCCCGAAATATAATTATGATCCTTGCATTAATGAGTTTTACACTACGCTATATTATTGCCATTTTTATTAATTGATATAAAACAGTATTTCATATAAATTATTGTCACCTTACAGGTTTAGATGGAACTGGGACACATGTACCAAATTCAGTATTAAGTATGATCCATCATTGTTTACAGAATTACGGATTTGGCGAGAAAGGACTTTATCTAGATGCAGATAATTGCGGAGGTAATTATACAGAGTTAGAAGAAATTAATTTTCGAGCGAACGAAGTGAAGTGAGAAAATAAGTTTCTTAAAACTCTGTATATAACCTGTAACCGACTTACAGTTAGCCCCGCCTATTCAAATTGAGTGCATTATGTAATTGGCGGAGTCCATTAAAACAGCTCATTTAACGTATAAATGTAATACATACAATTAAGTTACAGCACTGTATGGTAAATATTTCGACATTTAAACAAAATAGAGCGATTTCATTGGCAGACAAACTTTGTCGAACTATGCAAGAGGGTATGTTGTTGTGCTAACTCCCTTGTGATCTAAATATGACACCATATGTCTACACATAACATTTAAGTAGCATTTGACCCTTTTAATGTTAGAAGTTTTATCATAAAAGCAAGGAAATTACTTTTTATGTGGAGAAAGTTGAATAAAGTTAAGATAAAAAAAAAAATTGTGTTGCAACTTCAAATGTACATATATGTAGATATTTGTGAAGCAGTTATATAATTGCTATGTCGCTATGGAAATTGTATGCAAAATAAACAACTGTAAAATTGATATAGGAACATCGACTATTTTTTTCTGAATTGATTTTAAATTTTACGATAAATATAATATTTATTCAAATATGATATGGCTGCATGTGCAATTTTGATAATGTTAACTCTCTTTTTGCTGCAGGTGGTTATAATAGTACGTGAATTTTTATCACGTTGACAATATTAATGCCTTTTATTGTGGGATTTGTGATGGGCATATCAAAAAATCGGGTGTACTATTACTGATATATCAATCAGTTTTTGTATGGATTTTGTTTTTAATTTCTTGATTTAAACATGTTTCTGTGGATGCATTGTATATGTATATTAAAAGATGACAGGTAATGTTTTTTAATCCTTCTGGCAAAATTCCCTGCACTTTCTCCATAACAAAAAGTAAAAAATCCCTAAGTTTTAAACAAACACCTTTTCCATCATCATAACCATAAAACAGCTACTTTATGCACGTGTTTAACGTTTAAAAATACGAGAAGCGTTACAGAAAAATGAGCACGCATGCGCATTATGTAAATAGGCGGAGTCCATTAAATCAGCTCATTAACGTATAAATTTAATACATACAGTTGAGTTACAGCACTGCATGCAAAATACTTCGGCAAAATTTAAAGAAAATAGGTCGATTTCAATGGCAGACAAACTTTGGCGAACTGTAAATGGGTTTTTATCTTTCAATTGATATACCGCCTTTGTTGTGGATTTGCAAGTTACTTTGATTGGGCCGTAGTGTTTAATGTGTACTTTTTGTTAACTATGCAAATAGATATAAACAAACGTATCCAGAAATACTTATTTGACATAGAATAGAACTAACTAAAGGACTATAAGTATCGTTTTATTATGTTATCTTTATATTTGACGCACGACGCGAGAAAAACTGTCTTAATGACATGCCAATAAATGTGCACTACAGCGATTTAAATGACGTCACTCTTCTTGCGTAAACACATGTTAACACGGACATGCTTTTTATCGTGTGTTATTGAAGTTTTGAAAACTTACCTACGTAGGAATTTTGTGGAAAGTTTATAAGATGGAGAAGGAGTATCTATAAGTATCTTTAAAGTATATCTTTATATAATCAATTAAAGGGATACTAAGACAAATTAATGACAAAAATAGTAAATTGATTTTATTTATTCAATTCATGCTAAAATGACATTCTCTAAAGTCCTAGCATGAATATCTGTATAAATACTATATATTTTAGGCTGGAAGCGTACTGATATTTTCATATTTTGAACGAAATTAAGACGCCGACAGAGTCACCGAGTAGTTATAAAACAAATCATATAACTGGAAAACCCTCTGGAAATTACAATAATTATTACAGATATTCTGGATATTGTTAGATTGAAATAAATATAAGTCATTCATTTGACAGATACTTTAACGTTTTCATAGTTCTCTGTAACAGCTATTTTGAAGTCTAAATGCTATAACCTGACCCACGTGGGTCAAGTTGGGAAACAACCATTTTATTTTTTATAAAGAGAAAAGTTATGTTCCACTGACTGCTTAGTGTTTTCATTTCGAGGACATTTATAGAATATTGTAAGAAAAATTCAAATCGTATAAATGAACATTTTGCCTGTGTCTCCCTACACTAAAGAATTAAAAAGCAATTACTAGTACCATATGTTACCTATTCAGGTGATATCGTGATGTTATAACGTTATTAAAAAGGTCGTTGCTTTAATAAGGTACAAATACGCTGTTTTTACCTCTATCTTCAAGGTACATTACGCTCAATCTGTCTGGTTGAGTTCATATATATTCACTATATTTTTAAAAAGATTGACTATTATAATGGCCATTGAACAATAGTTGATTATGAAAATTGCCAAGGATAAAATATGATAAATATCCTGAAATATAAAAGGCCTGCTCGAGTCTTATAAACGGAGCATTAACGACATATTCCGAAGGATATCTATAGAATTTATTGTAATTCATGTGGGTTAGTGATTATGCACATGAACTATTATCTATAATTTAAAATTGAAACCTATTATGGAAAAAATTCAAGTTGTTTTGACTTTGACTTTTTCACCCACCATTTATACTTGGATGGGCATAATGTCACTTTAATTTATGTCTAACTATGGATCTGTGTTTTGTTATTTCATACTAGGTAATGAGGGTATATGGCGTAGTGTTGCCACACGTGAAAATGAAGAAAAGATTGTCCCTTCAGTCAGAACGTCAGTTTGCCTCTTTTTTCTCGCCAGATGGGCCCAATATACTTTTTAACCCTGATTAAAATCCAGATACTCGGAGTAAGACTGGATGGCATCGTACAACAACTCAACTTCCTAATTGACGAAAGTCAAACGATAGGTCCAGATGGTAAATGGCCAAACGGACCTGACGCTGTGCTGTCGATGATAAACTGGCCATTGCAGAATAATGTTAATCAGACTCCTGCCATGTCGATACACTCGTTAGTTTTTTTTAGCAAACGGTTTACAATGATATAATGGACAACCGGTTTGCAATAGTACCTATTATGGCTAAACTACCATTTTACACAATCGGAAATGCATAAGTATCAGGAGTATACTACTTAAATACCAGTACCAGTGCTTGTCAGCTCATTCGGTATTAGTACAAATACCAGTATTGTACCAGTACTTTTATTTTGGAAGTAATTAAGTACCGATACTTTTACATTTCACCATATTTTGCATACAGACTATCTAATATAAATGTCCACAACATAGTTTTTTTAATGTAAAAGTATAAGGTACCAGTGCTACATTTTGAGACAGTTATTCAGTACCAGTACAAAAAGCAGCAAATTTTTTATGCGAGTAATTTAATGACAGTACATTTGTACCAATACAGTACTAGCAAAATAATTGTGCAGTACCAGTAATACATGTCTTTACAAAATTAAAAATATCAGTTACTTAACTTGCTTTTACTATTTTCTTCAAAATAAAAAAAATAACTTGCATATAGACCTATAATTATGGCATAGTGAATAACTAACATGGAATAAATTGTACTATATCTTATATTTGAGGTTAAAATAAGAACCGTTACGATTTTTGTGGCACTTCATGACAGCACAGAATGAAAAGATCGAGTATCATATGAAAGTACCAGGCACTGATTCATTCAAGAAACCTATATTACTAACTTCTAGGTACACGCAAATCTAAACTGATTTTAACAGTCTTATCTGATTTTCCCAATGACAAAATATGTATCATAAACACTGTAGTTTTGTTAAAAAGCACATACACTTTTCTTCTTTTTAATCGTAGCAGGTAAGGCTTTTTCACATTTCAAAATCATTTAAATTTTCTTTTAAGGACATGCGCGGCTTTTAGTCGAGGTTGGATTTGCACATCTAAAAATTAAATTCCGTAGACACTACAACAGCTAGCCGATGTAACAGAGAAATCGTCTACAAAAAAAAAATAACAGCGCTTTATGTTACCCTCAGGGGCCATGACAACAATGGAAACCCTATCTAGATATTTTTCAATATAAATATCGCATTCAAATGAAAGTGTTTAAAATGAAAATGTTGTAAACTTTAAACTCGGAGTTGCAGTACCAAAGAATGAGAAAATATCTTATACATGAAAGTGTAAGGGTGTATTGTTTCTATTTATCGTTTACTAGTAACTTTAATTTACTTTATTTACATTTCTATAAAAACATGAAGTAAAAAATGTCCATACCGTATAATTAGAACGTATTCATGATCCTTTAAGAGTATATTTAAGCCAATCAAGTAAAACATTTTAACATGAGATAAATTGTATATCATTCCTTCTATAATTAAATTATTATTTTTCATTGTCGTAAAGATATTAAACGTTAAAATACGTAGACTTATATACTATTGTTTGTTTCTTTCTTTTTATTGGGTATACACTTAACAATTTGTAAACTGACTGGATGATTCAACCTATGCGACCAGCGCATACAAAAACCAACCGACACGTCTTGCCTTCTGATCGTGGTCTGCAATATTTGCTTTTCAGTCAGTACATATTTTGAAAAATTCCCGTAAAGATGATGAATGGTTGTGTCCAGATTGAAGATATTTAGCATGGTAATGCTTGAAATACAAATGATTACCCGTGTATGACACGCTAGTTCGTGTTGTTATTACGTTGCTAAGCAACGCTAATAATCTCAATTAGCGAGAGGTCTCTTTCTAATCTATCGCCGTTGCTTTTTTCTTTTATTTGAATGATTTGCATGATTATTTTGCAAAAAATTAATGTATAGAAGTTGTAACATTTAATGATGAATTATTTGGCATTGTGAAATTGTTTATTATTCTATATGCTGACGACACTGTTATTTTATTTGAGTCAGCAAACGATTTACACATTGCTATTTACCTATTTAAAAGTTACTTTGACAACTGGAAGGTAACAGTAATTCATCTAAAACTAAAGTTCTTGTATTTTCAAAAGGTATGCGAACGCAGTATAGTTTTACGTGGTAATGAAATCTAAAAGGAATTCAAATACTTAGGAGTATTATTTAATAGAAGTGGTAGCTTATTAAAAGCAAAGACTTATATAGCTAATCAAGTAATAAAAGCCAAGTATTCTTAAACATAAAAAAACTTCAATTACCTTTGGATATGCAAACACATTTATTTGACAAACGTGTAAAACCAATTTTATAATAAACCATTGCAATTTCTCTTGCTATTGATTGCAGAATGATAATTTTTGTTCTGATCTAGTTGTACCTAATGAATTAAACTATCTAGCGCATTTTATCAAATTGCTCTAAAACTTATAATACAAGTCGTAATGTTAATAGACAGCATTTCTGTGATTTAAGCATACTAAAATATATTTGTCAAGTGTGGAAACCCCAATGTAAAGACCTATCAGATGTTTCCTAATCATAAGCGGTTAGTTGCTTATGTGAAGCAAAAATTGTTAGATTTATTTCTAAATGACTGGTATTGTACAGTAAACGAATCGAGTATATGTAAAAATTATAAATTAATTTAAAAAAATCCATTTCCGTAAATGTACACTTTGTAACAGCTCCGGAAGTAATGGATATGAATTCCACAATCTCTTTGAATGCAATGAGTTATCTGTACTAAGAAAAAGAATGTTAGATCGTTATTATGTAAGACATCCAAAATAAATTAACTTTTGAATATACAATAAATATGAATATAACTTATTGTTATGAATACAGAAATTTTTGTTTATTTGTTAAGGAAATAATCACAAAATTTAAGAAAAGATAACATTTCTACAAATTTGTTTATCATGTCCTTGAAAATGCGTGTCTCTCTCCTTTTTGTTAAGATGAATTGTATTAATATAATCATGGTCATGTGTATGCCATGGATCTTTATGTAATGTATGCTTAATGCTATAGCTCATATTGTCATGTGTGTACATGAATAAACTTTGAAACTAATATTTTTTACAGTAAGATCAAATTAATTGAGTTGATTTAAGATAAATAAAATTGCTGCTTTAAAAGCTTTAAAAGCTTTAAAATTATTCAATTAATAAACGTCAACTAAATTTTTCGACGTCGTTTGTTAACTACCGTAAGTGTTCAAATATATGACGTTCTTTAAATAGGTTTATCTCAATAAATAACGTTTTGATTTGGAAATTTGTTCTAACTTGTAGAGGTAAGCCAACGATTTAATACACGTATAATCGGCTGTAGTATTTTGTTTGTTTCAATTTAATCATCCTATTCCCTACCAAAAAAAAAAAAACAACAAAAAACAACAATTATTGTATATCATTAACATATAATCATAGACTTTACATTGTACTACGTTATCATCAAGCATTCCTATATTAGATGCTGTGCCGTGTGATATGGTTATTTTTATTTGACAGTTAACAGGTGTCTGAACTGTTCAGGTAAAAGTAATTATTGACAAAAGTATCCGAATAGATTCTAGTAAGAGCGTTGCAAAGAACATGCAATGTCAAACCATAACAATATTACGGCACATTTCTTAAATGAAATTTTGATATTATAATAAACAGATAATTAACATTTAACAATACAATTCGTGAATATATTTGGACTCAAAAACAGCTTTAGAAATTTGGAGGCTTGTCTATTATGATTTTTCCACCGTATTGTACAGTTAGTTGTTAAACCTGTATAATTCAAATGAACCAAACACAATCTAACATGATTTCGAATTTTTTAAGACAGAAAAATAAATAAAAGATTCAAGTATTTATTTACATGTTATGACTTTTCAATTTTATACTCTTATTACTTCTGCGTGACTATTTTGCATGTTTTGATAATAATATTATAATCGTTTGTAATTTGATAGGTTCTAGAGGGTAAATTTCATACTTTTCTAACTTCATCATATTTTACTTTTATATACAATTTGATAATTGTAAACTCTCCGATGTTTACCGTAGAGTATTGGCAGCAGTTACCTCGTTTAATTTAAGTGTGATTATGAAGAAATCAGCATAATTTATATGAATATTACATTCCATTTGATTTTTACATAGATTGGACTTTCAACAAAATAATTTATTTTCAATTTTACCCAAAGCATCCAACATATTGAGCACATATGTTAAAACTTACCTCAGTTACCCTTACAGCCGTATAAAAGGTCAGTGTTTGCCTTAGAACGTTATATTCAATAATGCTAATAAAACATCATGGTATGAAATTCATGTAAACTGATATTCAAGAGTAATAAAACTTACAAAGAAAGCAGAAGCTTTGGTGTTACATTTACAAAAATGCCTCTAAAAAAGATGTCGCACATAAGCTGACAGATCTTTTTCAATAATACAATATAATATTTTGCGATGTAACAAGAACTACCTATCGACCCAACACATGCATCTAGCAACATTTATTACTCGTCGAATGTTTATAAACCTTTTTTTTTAAACTAAACAAGATTCAATGATACACAAAAATGAATTGTTTACCACCATAACAAAGTATTGTGTGACTAAATTCCAACACATGTTACTGTAAAATCATTTTTATTCGTCGGGGTTTTCGTGGGTAGGTCAATCCACGAATTTAAGATCCGACGAAATTTTATCCCAAAAATTACTTCTAACCATGTCTCTATTCTATACATGCGCCGCCGCTTTTCAGGTCGATTATTGCGTTATGATGGTATACAGATAATCAGGTTAGTGACAGATTAAATCTATAAATAGTTTAGGTTTGCAATAATTAAAAGAAACTTGAAAGCAAAGTCGATTATGCCCTGAATTTCGGTCGTATATACACATCACTGAGACTGCTTAATTGTTGTAAGCTACTTGATTGTGTTATCCAGAATACTTGACATAATCGAGTAAAAATGGGAAACCAGTGCAATAATTAGCGCTAATATAAAATGTCAGTTTGCTCTTATTAATTGTTAATAGAATTAAAGAAATCGTTGATAATAATGTCGTCAGTTAAGTACACAAAAATATAACAACAATCACTAAAACGGATGAATTGTACATCCTTTTGTCGTTTTTAAATGATCCAATTTAAATAATTTTAATCTGTATTTGTGCGAATGCTATTCCGTAAACATTAAAGACGCTGCCGACTTCTTAATATATCCGCACAATCTCGTATTATTTACTCATATTAATTAATATGCATGTAAATTTACACAGTCGATGTGATGTTGCATGTAGTTACAGTCAAATATAATAAGACCGATTCAGGGTGTAAACATTTTAAACTCGCTGGTTAAAACGTGTCAGGGGTCGTATAAATTATGCAATGTTTACATCGGCGAATCACAGGGGCAGTGTATACAATGGAGCTGCATATCATGTCATCTAAATGTGTTAATTGCAGTCAATTATCGGCAGTAACTGCTATTTTTATGTTATGCATAGAGGCAATGATTAGATTATTGACAAGCGCTGTGTGATACTTAAAGATATGTTCACGCGGTAAGTAAAAATGCGCGGCGATTAACTGTAAGATTACTTTTCATCAGGTTATTTATTTTTTTTACCAGAAAATGAAAATCCACGAATTTAAAAACCCACGAATAGGTCCGTTTTGATAAAACCACGAAATTTTATGCCCACGAATATAAGTGAATTCGAAGTATTCACATTTGTCTTATTTCATACCAGTAGATTTATGGTGTCTACCAACTTTAACATTACTTAGAAATTGTCGTTCATTACTTTACAGGATTATGGATTCTAGCAGACCACCAACAACAAAGGTACGCACAATAAGTATGCTGTGTCTGTAACAGATCAAGTCACCGTTCTTTATATCAAACACACGACGATATATAAAAATGTGTGTTTTGCTTATGAACATTTACACGTCTTAGAAATGAAAACAGCAAAACAACTTGAATGTGTTTTTGTCCGTTTGTTTCAGGTTATTTGCTTGGCAAAACAAGTTTGGCCTTCAGGTTTGGTAAATATCACATAAGCAAGTTGGAATTTATTATACAATTTATCAACATACAAGAGTTACATATAATCAATATTTAACACCTTTATTTGTTTGCATCATGATACATATTTTTTCTAACAGAGGTAAATAATTCGTATGAACGATGTTTCCATATTCTTCAACTTGATAAACCAATTTCTGATGCCAGAACAAGTTAATACGACGATGTTAATATGCTTATATTCTACAGGAAATGTTGATGTTTAGTTGTTTTTTTTTCTTTTATTTTCTGAATGCAGTTTGCAGAGTGAATGTAAGTAAAGAAATAAAGTATTGTTATGCTATTCCGTTGAAATATCACCACGTAAGTATGTTGAATACCGCGTTACAGAGTCAGTTTAACCAGTGCAATAGATCAGATAACACCAAGCTAAAGAACAATCTACAAAAGTATGCTGTTTTGAGTTGCTTGTACAATTTGAAG